>NW_022631240.1:473832-495332 GCF_010015895.1 Lontra canadensis
TGTGTGTGTATGTATGTATGTGTATATATATATATATATATATATATATATATATATGAATAAAGAAGATGTGGTATATATACCACATCTTCTTTATTCATTCATGTGTGTGTGTATGTATGTATGTATATATATATATGTGTATATATATATATATATATATATGAATAAAGAAGATGTGGTATATATACCACATCTTCTTTATTCATTCATCTGTTGATGGACATCTAGATTCTTTCCATAGTTTGGCTATTGTGGACATTGCTGCTATAAATATTCAGGTGCATGTGCCCCTTCGGATCACTACATTTGTATCTTTAGGGTAAATACCCAGTAGTGCGATTGCTGGGTCATGGGGTAGCTCTATTTTCAACTTTTTGAGTGGTTGCACCAGCTTGCATTCCCACCAAGAGTGTAGGAGTGCTCCCCTTTCTCCACATCCTCACCAGCATCTGTTGTTTCCTGACTTGTTAATTTTAGCCATTCTGACTGGTGTGAGGTGATATCTCATTGTATACCATGATTTTAAATGTTTTTTGCTTTCCAGTATTTGGATCTTTTTCTAATATCTTCTGTTATTGACTTTTAGTTAGATTTTATTTTGCTCAAAGAAAATATTGTATGATATCATTTATTTTAAATTTTTTGAGGCTTGTTTATGTCCCAGCATATAATCTATCTTGGTGTGAATGTGTCATGGGCACTTGAAAAACCATGTGTATTCTGTTGATGTCAAGTGGGATGTTTTATGAGGTGTTGTTGAGTTCTTCTATATGTTTATGTTTGATGACTTTGTGTACAGTGATTGTATCAACTGTTAAAAGAGAGGTGTTGAACTGCACAGTTATAACTGTGGATTTGTATATATCTCCTTCTATTTCTGCCTCTTTTTTTGCATCATACAACTCTTTTGTTTGGTACATGCATATATAGCATTGTTATGGATTCCTGGTGGATTGACTCTATTATCTCTATATATTGGCCCTGTCTTTGGAAATTTTCTTTGCTCTGAAATCTACCTATATGATTTTAACATAGCCCTTCCTTTCTTTTGGTTAATATTTCCACAGTATGGCTTTTTCCATTCTTTCACTTTCAACCCACCTATAATGTTATATTTGAAATGAGTTTCTTGTAGAGAACATACAGTTACGTCTTTTACCCATTCTACCCATCTCTGTATTTAAAAATGATATATTAAAATCATTTACATTTAAATTAATTATTGATGTGCTTAGATTTAAGTCTACTAGTTCATTAATTATTTTCTTTTCTGTTATTTGTTTCTGGTTTATTTTTTCCTACCTTTCTGTAGATTGTTTAAACATTTTTAAGAATCTCACTTTGATTTATGTGTAATTCTTTGAGTTTATCTTTTTCTATATATTTTTTACTGGATGCTTCAGGTATTACATTGTACATAATTAACTTATTAAAGTCTATAGGTATGAACATTTTGTCAATTTAATGAGATTGAAGTGTAGAAACTTTACACTCCTAGGAATCCTTTTAAATTCTTTATATTTAATTATATTAAATATTTCTTCTACATGAATTTAGGACTGCATTGACAGTGGTACAATTTTTGCAACAGCTGTCAAACATGAGCTAGGAAACCCCAGCGGACATAGAAAGTCCATTGTATTTTCCTCTATTTTTCCCTTTCCATTGTTTTTCTTCCTTTATGTTCCAAGAGTGCTTCTATCATTTCTCTTTGTTTTAAGAATTCCTTTTTTTCATTGTTTTAGTGCTTCCTTCTGGCCCTAAAGAATTTTGATGAGCAATCCATTGTTATTCAAATTGTTTTTCTCCTGTAACTATCTTGCTTGCAACATTTTTTTTCTTTTCCTTCCTTTTCTTTTCTTTTTGTTTTTAGTTTTTAGTAGTTTGATTATAATGTATTTCAGCTGGATTTTTTTTTTTTCAGTTTATCCTGTTTGGGCTTTACTTGGCTTTTTGAATCTCTACTTTCATGTTTTTTGCTAAATTAAAAAAATTAACCAGTACTTCTTCAAATACTCATTCAGCTGTACACACATTCTCTTTACATAGAAAGAAAAGAACAGGGGACACCTGGGTGGCTCAGTTCATTAAACAACAGCCTTCTGCTTGGGTCATGATCCTGGAGTCCCGGGATCAAGTCATCAGTCTCCCTGCACATCAGGGTGTCTGCTTATCTCTCTGACCTCTCCTGTCTCATGCTCTCTCTCTCTCTGTCTCAAATAAATAAAATAAATATTTTTTAAAAAAGAAAGAAAAGAACAACACCAGTGACTTGAATGTTACATTTTTGTTGTGATCATACAGATTCCTGAGTCTCTATTGTTTTGTTTTGTTAATCCATTTTTCCTCTGTTGTTCAAATTGGGTAACTTTGGTGACTATATAACTTCAGATTCACTAATTATTTAAAATATCCACTCTATTACTGTAGCTAACTTCATTGAGGCTTTATATCAGTTATTTAATTTTTCTTCCAAAATTTCTATCATGGTTCTATTAATCTTTCTTATGTATTGTAACTCTTTGCTGAAATTTTCTATTTTTAATTTGTTTCAAACAAGATAATTGGTGTCCATTCAAGCTTTTGACTATTTTTGTATATGTCCTATATTTTATTTGAACTTTGTATGTATCAGTTAAACAAATACAAACTAGGTTTATTTTTTTTAAAGATTTTATTTATTTATTTGAGAGAGAGACAGTGAGAGAGAGCATGAGCAAGGAGAAGGTCAGAGGGAGAAGCAGACTCCCCATGGAGCTGGGAGCCTGATGCAGGACTCAATCCCGGGACTCCGGGATCATGACCTGAGCCGAAGGCAGTCGTCCAACCAACTGAGCCACCCAGACATCCCCAAACTAGCTTTATTTTAATTGCAGGATTGCTTACTGCATTTGTTTATTCAGGTAAACTTTGTGTAACATAAAATTTAACATTTTAATCATTTTAAAGTCAACAAATTAGTGGTTTTTAGAACATTCAGATTGTTGTAGAATTATCACCACAGTGTAACAGAGCATTTTCATCACACTCCCCAAAAATCCTCATACCTGTAAGTAGTCATTCCATATTTCTCCTTCCCCCCAGCCCCTGACAACCACTAATGTGTTTTTTGTCCTTATTAATTTGACCTATTCTGAATATTTAGTGTATCAGTTGAATTATATATGGCCTTTTGTGTCTGTATTCATTCACTTACCATAATGTATTTGAGGTTCATCCTTCTTGTACCATGTATCAGTAGTTCATTCCTTTTATGGTTAAAAAAACATTCTATTGTATGGATTTACATTTTGTTTATCCATTCATCAGTGGATGGACATAAAGATTTTTTTTTTCACTTTTGCTGATGTTAAGAGCACTACTATGAACTTTCATGTACAACTATTTCTTTGAACATCAGTTTTCAATTCTGAGTATATATGTAGGAGTGGAATCACTGGGTGATATGTTTACATTTAACTTTTTGAGGAACAGCTAAAAGGCTTTCCACAATGTCTACAGCATTTCACATACCCACCAATTACATCACCAAGTACATATCCACCATGTACACCATGGGTATCAATTATCACGTACATCAGGGTATCAATTACACCATATTATGCAAAAATTTGTTTTCATCCAACTCCTTTATTATATAGCCATCCAAATGTGTGTGAAGTGGTATCTCATTGTAGTTTTGATTTGTATTTCCCTAATGATTAATGATGTTTAGCATGTTTTCATGTGCTTATTGGCGATTTGTATATCTTCTTTAGAGAAATGCGTATTCAATTTCTTTGCCCATTTTTAACTGGGTTGTCTTTTATTTTTTGAGTTCTAAGACTATTATTTATACTAAATACTAAACCTTTGTCAAATACAGGATTTGCAAATATTTTTACCCATTCTTTGGCTTTTGTTTTCTTCATGGTGTCCTTTCATGAACAAATGTTCTTAATCATACTGATTTTCAGTTTATCTATTTTTTTCCTTTGTTGCTTGTCTTTTTGGTGTCATGTCTGAAACTTCATTGCCAAATCCAAGCTCATTAATATTTACCCAGAATTCTTCTAAATTTGTTACACTTTTAGCTCTTATATTTAAGTCTTTGATCCATTTTAAGCTAATTTTGAAATGGATGTGAGATAAGAGTCCAATTTTATTATATTCAAGGGTATATCCAATTATCTCAGGACCATTTCTTGATTATTTACTGGTGTTGCCACCTTATCAAAAATAGCTTGATTCTGTATTCTCAATTCTATTCCATTAATCTATACATCTATTCTTATGTCTATATTACAAAAATTTGATTGCTGTAGCTTTGTAGTAAGTTTTAAAATCAAGAATTATGAGTCTTCTAATTATGAGCATTGTTTTGGCTCTTTGGGGTCCCTAACAATTTCCTATGAGTTTTAGAATCAAGCTGTCCATTTTGTAAAAATGGTAATAGAGATTTTGATACAGATTGCATTGAATCTGTAAATCAGTTTGGGAAGTATTGCCATCTAACAATATTCATTTTTACAATTCATAATCATTGAATATCCTTCCATTCATTTAGATTTTACTTAATTTCTTTCAATGTTCTGTAGCATTCAATGTACAAGTCTTGCATATTCTTTATTAATATTAATCCTGAGTATTTTCTTTTTTCTTTTTTTTTAAAGATTTATTCATTTATTCTAAAAAGAGAGAGTAAAGAGGAGGGGCAATGGAAGAGAGAGAGAGACTCTCAAGCAGACTCTGCATTGAGTGTGGAGCCCGACCTGGGGCTCAGTCTCACAATCCCAAGATCACAATGTGAGCCAAAACCAAGAGTCAGTCACCCAACCAACTACACCACCCAGGTGCCACAGTATTTTATTTTTTTAATGCTATTATTAATGAAACATATTCCATAATTCATTTTCAGATGATTCATTTCTAGCATATATAGCTATACAACTGATGGGGGTACCTGGATGGCTCAGTCAGTTAAGTGCCTACCTTTGGCTCAGGTCATAATCTCAGAGTCCTGGGACCGAGCCTGACAGCAGGCTCCCTAATCAGCAGGGAGCCTGCTTCTCCCTCAACCTCTGCTACTCCCCCTACTTGTGTGCTCGCTCTCTCTCTCTCTTTGTCAAATAAATAAATAAATAAATAAATTTTTAAAAAAAGAAATGCAACTGATATTTGTATGTAGATCAACATATTCACCAATGTATTCTGTAACATTGCTGAATTTGTTTATAATCTGAAATATGTTTTGGATTTTTAAAAATATTTTATTTATTTATTTATTTGACAGAGACACAGCAGGAGAGAGAACACAAGCAGAGGGAGTGGAAAAAAGAAGCAGGCTTCCCCCCAAGAAGAGAGCTTGATGTGGGGCTTAATCCCAGGTCCCTGGGATCATGATCTGAGCAGAAGGCAAATGCTTAATGACTGAGCCACCCAGGAGTCCTTGTTTGGGATTTATTGAAGTTATCTATGTATAAGAATATATGTTCTCTCATTCCCTTACTCCATACTCACAGATAAACTCAAAGTGGATTAAAAAACCTCAAAGTGAGGCAGGAATCTATCAAAATCCTAGAGGAGAACATAAGCAGTAACTTCTTTGACATCAGCCACAGCAACTTCTTTCAAGACGTGTTTCCAAAGGCAAAGGAAACAAGCAGAAATGAACTTTTGGGACTTCATCAAGATCAAAAGCTTCTGCACAGCAAAGCAAACAGTCAACAAAACAAAGAGGCAACCCATGGAATGGGAGAAGATATTTGCAAATGACACTACAGACAAAGGGCTGATATCCAAGATCTATAAAGAACTCCTCAAACTCAGATAACCACGTCAAAAAATGGGCAGAAGACATAAACAGACACTTCCCCAAAGAAGACATACAAATGGCTAACAGACACATGAAAAAATGTTCATCATCATTAGCCATCAGGGAGATTCACATCAAAACCACATTGAGGTACCACCTTACACCAGTTAGAACGGCCAAAATTAACAGGACAGTGAATAGCAAGTGTTGGAGAGGATGTGGAGAAAGGGGAACCCTCTTACACTGTTGGTGGGAATGCAAGTTTGTACAGCCACTTTGGAAAACAGTGTGGAGATTCCTTAAGAAATTAAAAATAGAGCTACCCTATGACCCTGCAATTGCCCTACTGGGTATTTACCCCAATGATACAGATGTAGTGAAAAGAAGGGCCATCTGTACCTCAATGTACATAGCAGTAATGGCCACAGTCACCAAACTGTGGAAAGAGCCAAGATGCCCTTCAATGGATGAATGGATAAAGAAGATATGGTCCACATATACTGTGGAGTATTATGCCTCCATCAGAGAAGATGAATACCCAACTTTTGTATCAACATGGACAGGCCTGGAGGAGATTATGCTGAGTGAAATATGTCAAGCAGAGAGAGTCAAGTATCATATGGTTTCACTTACTTGTGGAGCATAAGGAATAACACAGAGGACATTGGGAGAAGAAGTGAGTTGGGGGAAATCAGAGGGGGAGACGAACCATGAGAAACTGTGAACTCTGAGAAACAAACTGAGGGTTTTGGAGGGGAGAGGAGTGGGGGGTTGGGTGAGCCTGGTAGTTGGTATTAAGGAGGGCACGTATTGCATGGAGCACTGGGTGTGGTGCATAAACAATGAATCTTGGAACACTGAGAAAATAAATTTAAATTTAAAAAAAGAATAATGTACTAGAAAAATATTTTTTAAAAAAAGAATATATGTCATCTGTGAACCAAAATAGTTTTGCTTTTTTCTTTCAAATTTCAGTGCTTTTTATTTCTTCCTTTGGCTAATTTCTCCAGCTATATCTTATTAGTACAGT
The DNA here is from genome assembly GCF_010015895.1 of Lontra canadensis. NCBI lineage: Eukaryota > Metazoa > Chordata > Mammalia > Carnivora > Mustelidae > Lontra > Lontra canadensis. The sequence goes on from NW_022631240.1 coordinate 480,660, forward strand.
GTTGAATAGATGTGATAAAAGTAAATACCCTCATCTCATTTCTGATCTTAAGACAATTAGGCTGTTAGCCTTTTACCATTGAGCATGTTAGCTGTGGGTTTTTCATAGATGCATTTTATCAGGCTGTGCATGTTCCCTTCTGTTATGAGCTGAATATGTACCACCAAAATTCATATGCTTAAGTACTAAATTCCAGTATATCTGGATGTAACTGAATTGGTGCCAAGGCCTTTAAAGAGGGGGTTAAATTAAAATTAGGCCATGAGGGTGAGCTCTAATCCAATCTGACTGGTGTCTTTATAAGAAAAGGAAATTTGGATACAAATACATAGCAGCAGTGCACACCCACAAGACCATGTGTGGACAGAGTGAGAAGGCAACCTTCTGCAAAGCAAAGAAAGAACTCAGAAAAAAGAAACTTCCTGACATCTTGAATTTGTACTTCTAGCCTCCAAAACTGAAGATATAAATTTCTGTTCTTCAAGCCATTCAGTCTGTGACATTTTGTCATGACAGCTCTGGTTAACTTTAATACACCTTCCATTCCTTGTTTGTCAAGTGACTTTTATCCTGAAATTCTGTTTCTGCATTAATAAAAATGACCATGTGACTTTTTTCTTCTTCATTCTGTTAATGTGCCTTTATTGATTTTTCTATATTTGAATCACTCCTGCATTCCTAGGATGAAAGTCCTACTTGGTCATGAGGAGCAATCCTTTTAATATACTGTGGGATTCTGTTTGCTAGAATTTCATTGAGGATTTTTTGCATCTATAATCATAAAAGATGTGGGCCTATAGTTTTGTTTTCTTGTGATGTCATTGTCCAGCTTTGGTATCAGGTAAATACAACCTTCAGAAAATGAGTTAGAGAGTGTTCCAATTACAATTAGAGTATTAAAAATTTTTTTTAAAAAAGCATTTGAGACAGATTGAGATTTCTTTATTAAACAATAAGCTACTATTGGGGTACCTAGGTGGCTCAGTCAGTTAAGTGCCTGCCATCAGTTCAGGTCATGATCCCAGGATCCTGGAACTGAGCCAGGTGCCATGTTCCCTGCTCAACGGGGAGCCTGCTTCTCCCTCTCCCTCTGCCTGCTGCTCTGCTTGCTTGTGCTCTCTTTTTCTGTCAAATAAATAAATAAAAGCTTTTTTATTTTATTTTATTTTTTTAAAAAGATTTTATTTATTTATTTGACAGACAGAGGTCACAGTAGGCAGAGAGGCAGGCAGAGAGAGATGGGGAAGCAGGCTCCCGGCTGAGCAGAGAGCCTGATGCGGGACTCCATCACAGGACCCTGAGATCATGATCTGAGCTGAAGGCAGAGGCTTAACCCACTGAGCCACCCAGGTGCCCCAAGTAAAAGCTTTTAAAAAAAAAAAATAAGCCGGCCTGCCAGGTGGCTCAGTGGGTTAAGCCTCTGCCTTCAGCTCGGGTCATGATCTCAGGGTCCTGGGATGAGCCCCGCATCGGGCTCTCTGCTGGGCGGGGAGCCTGCTTCCTCCTCTCTCTCTCTCTCTCTCTACTTGTGATCTCTCTCTGTCAAATAAATAAAATCTTTAAAAAAAAAAGCCAATATTGATTTCCATCTTCTTTGATTTCTTACATCCAAGTTTTATAGTTTTTTTATACAAATATTTTACATATTTTCTTAGATTTATACATAAGTACTTCATTTGGCTTTTGTTAATGTAAATGGCGTTGTATTTACATTTTAAAACCCCAGTTGTTCATAGCCGGTCTATAAGAAAGCAGTTGACATTTGTATATTAGCCTTGTACCAGGAGATATTTTGTAGATTCTTTGAGGTTTTCTGTATAGACAATCACAGAATGTGAAAAAAAATATATTTCTTCTTTCCCAACTATGTATGTTTCTTTTTCTTGTATCATTGCATTCACTAGGAAGTCCAGTATAATGTTAAATAGGAGTGGTAAAAGCAGACATCCTTACAGTTCTAATATTTATTATTTTTTTATTCTTCCTAATATTGGATTTACTTTGCTCTTCTTTTTCTAGTATCCTGAAATGGAAGCTTAGATTATTGCTTTTAGATTATTTTTCTTTTCTAACATATGCATTTAATACTATAATTTTTCTTCTAAGCACTAGTTTTGCTGCATCCCACAAATTCTGGTGACTTGTATTTTTTTTTTCATTTAGTTCAAAATACAACTTACTGTGGTAAGAACACTTGACATGAGATCTAAAGTATTACATGTTTAAGTATACATTATCATTAATGATAAGCACAATCTAGAGATATCAAATCTCTAAAAATTATTCATCTTACATAACTGAACTTGTTATACCTTTTGGGTTTTTTTCCATTTTTTTAAAGATTTTTATTTATTTGACAGTCAGAGATCACAAGTAGGCAGAGAGGCAGGCAGAGAGAGAGAGGAAGGGAAGCAGGCTCCCTCCTGGGCAGAGAGCCCAACACGGGGCTCGATTCCAGGACCCTGGGATCATGACCCAAGTCGAAGGCAGAGGCTTTTAACCCACTGAGCCACCCAGGCACCCCTTTTCTCATTTTTTAATTTAAAATTCAATTAGCCAGTATATAGCTATACATTATATCATTAGTTTCAGATGTAGAGTTCAACAATTCATCAGTTGTTTATAACACCCAGTGCTCATCACATCACATGCCTTTTTTAAAGCTCAACACCCTATTACCCCATCCCCCCCCACCCACTCCCCTCCAGCAACCCTCAGTTTGTTTCCTACAGTTAAGAATCTCTCATGGTTTGTCTCCGTCTCTGATTTATTCCCATTCAGTTTTCCCGACATTCCCCTATGATACTCTGCACTGTTCCTTATATTCTACATAATGAGTGAAACCATATGATAATTGCCTTTCTCTGATTGACTTATTTCACTCACCGTAGTACCTTCCAGTTCCATCCACAGCGATGTAAATATAAGTATTCATCCTTTCTGATGGCTGAGTAATATTCCATTGTATGTACATACTACTTCTTTATCCATTCATCTATCAATAGACATCTTAGCTCTTTCCATAGTTTGGCTACTGTGGACATTGCTGTTATAAACATTGGGATGCATGTGCCCCTTCAGATTATTACATTTTTATCTTTGGGGCAAATACCTAGGAGGGCAATTCCTGGGTCATAAGGTAACTGTTTTTAACTACTTGAGAAACCTCCATACTGTTTTCAAGAGTGGCTGTACAAGCTTGCATTCCCAGCAACAGTGTAAGAAAGTTCCCTTTTCTCCATGTCTTCACACCAGTCAGAATGGCTAAAATTAATAAGTCAGAAAACAACAAATGAACTTTTATACTCTTTGAATGGCAACTTCTTATGTTCTCTTCCCCTTAGCTTCTACTGTATCTAATTATGACTATTTCAGATACCTCATTTCAACGGAATCCTCAGTATTTATCTTTCTGTGTCTGGCACATTTTACTTAAAATGTCCTCCAGGTTCATCCATGTCAAATATGGCAGGATCTCTTTCCATTTTGAGGCTGAATAATGTGCTATTGTTATTTATACATCGTGTTTTCTTTATCCATTCATCTGCTGATAGACATTTAGGTTGTTTCCATATCTAGGCATTGTGACTAATGCTATAATAAACGTGGAAGTGCAATATATCTCTTGGAGAGCCTTCTTTACATTTTCTTGGGTATATACCCAGAAGAGGAATTTCTGGATCATACAGTAATTTTATTTTTGATTACTTGAGGAAACCCTATGCTGTTTTCCATAGAAACTGTATACCATTTTACATTCCCACCAACTTCTCCACATCATCACAAATGCATATTGTCTTTTGCTTTTTCAAAAGTATTATGATAGCCATACTCAGGGGTGTGAAGTTGTATCTCATTGTGTCTTTGATTTGCATTACTGATGTTGAGTACCTTTTCATCCATCTGTTGGTAATTTACATGTCTTCTTTGGAGAAACCTGTATTCATATCTTTTATCAATTTTTTAATCAGGTAAATTGATTTTTTTATATTGAGTTGAAAATTTCTTACATATTTGAATATTTGAATACTAATCTCCTTTCAGACAAGTCATTTCCAAAAATTTTCTCCATTCAATAAGTTGCCTCTCATGTTCTTAAAAGTTTCCTTTCCTGTGCAGAAGCTTTTGAGTTTGATGTATTTCCACTGGTCTATTTTTGCTTTTGCTTCTTGTACTTTTGGTGTCACAGCCAAGAAATCATTGCCAACCTCAATATCATGAAATTTTTCTCATATATTTTCTTCTACGAATTTTAGTTTTGGGCTTTATGTTTAAAATTTTAACCCACCTTGAGTTGATTTGTGTTTGTGAGGTAGTACATAGGCCCAATTTCATATTTTTGATCTGGGTATTCAGTTTTCCCTGCACCTTCTGTTGAGGAGACTGTCCTTTCCCCATTGTATATTCTTGACACTCTTCTAAAATATGCACCCTTGACATATATGCATTTTTCTGGGCCCTCTAGTCTATTCCTTTAATCTGCATGTCTGTTTTTATGCTAGTATACTTTTTAAATTACTATAACTTTGTAATGTATTTTGAAATCAGAGAGTGTGATGCCTCCAGCTTTAATGTCAGCCTCATAAGATAAGTTTTGAGGTGTTTCTTTCTCTGCAATTATTTGGAAAATTTCAAAAGGATTGGTGTTAACCTTTAAATGTTTGGTATAGTTCTCCAGTAAAGACCATTATTTGTTAGGAGGTTTTTTATTACCCATTCAGTCCTGGACTTTTAATGTGGGAGGGGGCAGGGGTGGCTACTATTTCAATCTCCTCCCTAGTTATAGGTCTATTCAGATTTTCTATTTTTCATGATTCAGTCTTGATAGGTTGTATATTTCTAGGAGTTTATCCACTTTGTCTAGATTACCAATCTGTTGGTGTATAATTGTTCACTCTAGTCACTTTTGACACTCTATATTACTTTGGCATCAGTTGTAATGTTTCCTGTTTCAGAATTTTTGGTTTTTACTTCAAAATTGTAAAATTTCTCTTGAAACTTCTTTGATCAACATGTTACTGAAAAAATAAAATAAAATTTAGAAAAAAGAAGCATATAATCTGGTTTCCAAGTATTTAGGGTATGCAAGGTGTCTTTCATTTAGTGATATTTAATTCAATTCCATTGTGGCTTCAGAGCATACTTTTTTATTTTTAAATTACTTTTAATTGTTATTATTTAAGGATGATGGATATGCAGTATTATGTTAGTTTCAGGGACACAACATAGTGACTAAACACTTGCATACATTATACAGTGCTCACTATAATAACCGTAGTTACCATACAAAGGGCTTCATCAAAATAAAAAGCTTCTGCTGAGTGAAAGAATCAACCAACAAATGTAAAAGGTAACCTATGAAATGGGAGAAGATATTTGCAAGTGACATATCTGGTAAAGTGTTATCTGTTATTATTATTAACAGAAAATGTATCTGCCACCATACAAAGTTATTAAAATATTGACTACATTCTCTATGTTATATTTTTCATACCCAAGACATATATATTTTATTTTATTATTTTATTTTTATTCCTCTCCCTCTCATTCTATTTTTTTTTAACTCCAGTACAGTTAACATAGAGTGTTATATTAGTTTCAGGCATACAATTTAGTGATTCAACAATTCCACACATCACCCAGGGCTCATCACAAGGGCACTCCTTAATCCCCATTTGCTATTTCACCCATCCCAGCCTACTCAACCTCTCCTCTGGTGACCATCTGTTTGTTTTCTATAGTTGAGTTTGATTCTTGGCTTGTCTCTCTTTTCTTTTCTTTTCTTTTTCCCTTTGCTCATTTGCTTTGTTTCTTAAATTTCACATATTTATGAAATCACATCATCTTTGTCTTCCCCAACTGGCTTATTTCGTTTAGCATTATACTCTTTAGCTCCATCCATGTCATCACAAATAACAAGATTTCATTCTTTTCTATGGCTGAGTAATATTCAATTGTACGTATATACCACATCTTTTTTATCCATTCATCATTTGATGGACAGATATTTGGGAAGCTATCATATCTTGGCTACTGTAAATAATGATGCTATAAACATAGGGGTATAACTATCCTTTAGAATTAGCATTTTGCATTTTTGAGTAAATACCCAGGAGTGTGAATACTTGATTGAAAGGTAGTTTCATTTTCAACATTTTGAGGTAACTCCATACTGTTTTCCAGAGTGACTGCACCAGTTTGCATTCCCACCAACAGTGCAAGATGGTTGTCTTTTCTCCACATCTTCATCAACACCTGTTTTTTCTTGTATCCTTGATTTTAGCCATTCTGACTGGTGTGAGAATTGTGATTTTGCTTTGTATTTCCCTGATCATGAGTGATGTTAAGCACCTTTTCATGTGTCTGTTGGCCATCTATAAATGACTTCTTTGGAGAAATCTCTGTTTATGTCTTCCTCCCATTTTTCAATTGGATTATTTGGGTTTTGGGTGTTGAGTTTTATAAGTTCCGTATATATTTTAGATACTAACACTTTACCAGATATGTCACTTGCAAATATCTTCTCCCATTTCATAGATGACCTTTTACTTTTGTTGGTTGATTCTTTCACTGTGCAGAAGCTTCTTATTTTGATGAAGCCCTAGTAGTTTATTTTTGTTTTTATTTCTCCTGCCTCAGGGTACATAAGCAGAGAAGTGTTGATACGGCTGATGTCAGAGACATTACTACCTGTGTTCTATAGGATTTTTATGGTTTCAGGTCTCACATTTAGATCTTTCATCCATTTTTAATTTATTTTCCTGAACAGTATAGAAAAGTGGTCCCATTTTATTCCTTTGCAAATAATTGTCTAGTTTTCCCAACACCATTTGTTAAAGAGACTGTCATTTTCCCATTGGGTATTCTTTCCTCCTTTGTTGAAGATTAATTGACCACAAAATTGTGGGTTCCTTTCTGGATTTTCTTCCCTGTTCTATTGATCTATGTGTCTATTTTTGTGCCAGTACCATACTGTCTTGATAACTACAGCTTTGTAAAACAATACGATTTGAAGTTTAGAATTGTGATACCTCCAGTTTTGCTTTTCTTTCCAAGATCGCTTTGGCTATTTGGGGTCTTTTGTGGTTCCATACAAATTTTAGTATTGCTTGTTCTAGCTCTGTGAATAATGTTGGTGTTTTGATAGAGATCACATTAAATGTGTAGATTGCTTTGAGTAGTATAGACATTTCAGTAATATTTGTTCTTCCAATCCATGAGAATGGAATGTCTTTCCATTGCTTTGTCATCTTCAATTTCTTTCATCAATGTTCTGTAGCTTTCAGAGTACAGTTCTTTAGCCTCTTTGGTTAGGTTTTTCCTATGTATCTTATTTTTGGTGCAACTGTAAATGAGATTGTTTTCTTAATTTCTCTTTCTGCTGTTTCATTATTAGTGCATAGATATTCAACAGATTTCTACATATTTATTTTGTATCCTGCAACTTTACTAAATTCATGTATCAGTTCTAGCAGTTTTTTGGTGGTGTCTTTTGGGTTTTCTATATAGTATCATGTCATCTACAAATAGGGAAAGTTTTACTTCTTCCTTACCAACTTGGATGCTTTTTACTTCTTTTTGTTGTCTGACTGCTGTGGCTAGGACTTCCAGTGCTATGTTGAATAAAAGTGGTGACATAAGACATCCTTGTATTTTTCCTGTACTTAGGGGAAAAGCTATCAGTTTTCCCCCATTGAGTATGATGTTGCTGTGAGTTTTTCATATATGGCTTTTACTGTGTTGAGGTATGTTCCTTCTAAAGCTACTTTGTTGAGGGCTTTTATCATGAATGGATGTTGTACTTGCCAAATCCTTTTTCTGCATCTATTGAAAATATCATATGTTTTTATCCTCTTATTGATGTTATGTATCACATTGATTTGTGAATATTGAACCATCCTAGAGTATACTTTTTATTATATCTATTTTTCTAAATTTGTTATGGTGGATTTTAGTCCCCAAAGTGTGGCATATCTTGCAGAATGTTTTGTGTGAACTTGAGAATATGTATTCAGCTGTTGTTGGATGGCATATTCTATACATGGTAATTAGATCCAGTTGATTGGTGAGGTTGCTTGGTTCAACTATGTTCTTACTGTTTTTGCTTGCTAGTTTTGTTCATTAATAATTGTAGAGTGCTGAAGTCTCAAACTGTAATAGTGTATTCATCTCTGTCAACTTGCAATTTCATCAGATTTGCCTTAAATACTTTGGTGTTCTGTTCTTAGATGCATACACATTAAGAATTGTTATGGTTTCTTAGAGAATTGATCCCTTTATCATTGTACAATGTCCCATCTAATCTTTGATAATTAGTCTTTGTTCTGAAGACTGTTTTAACTCAAATTAACACCTCCCCCAGTTACCTTTTCATTATTAGTGTTATCATAGCATATCTTCCTCTGTCTTTTTACATTTAACCCATTTTAGTCAAATTATTTTGTTATTAGGTGGTGAGATGTATCAGTTCTTTATATATTTTGAATATTCACCTTTTACTGGACATGTCATTTGCAAATATCTACTCCCATTCTATAGGTTTCCTTTTAGTTTGTTGATTTCCTTCACTGTGCAGAAGGTTTTATTTTTTTAATTTTTATGACATCCCAATAGTTTATTTTCCCTTTTGTTTCCCTTGCCTCAAAGTATATAGCTAGAAAAATGTTGCTACAGCTGATGTCAGACAAGATCCTGCCTGTGCTCCCTTCTAAGATTTTTATGGTTTCAGATCTCACATTTAGGTCTTTTGTCCATTTGGAATTCATTTTGGTGTATTGTATGGGAAAGTGGTCCAGTTTCATTATTTTACATCTTGCTCTCTAATTTTCCCAACACCATTATTAAAGAGACCATCTTTTTCCCATTGGACATTCTTTCCTGCTTTGTCAAAGATTAACTGACCATATAGTTGTGGGTTCGTTTCTGGATTTTCTATTCTGTTCTGTTGATCCATGTGTCTATTTTTCTGCCAGTACCATACCACCCTGATCACTACAACTTTGTTATACAACTTGAAGTCTAGAATTGTGATACCTCCAGTTTGGTTCTTCTTGCTCAAGATTGTTTTGGCTGTTTGGGGTCTTCTGTGGTTCCATACAAACTTTAGGATTGTTTGTTCTGAGACTATGTTGGAATTTCGATAAGGATCGCTTCAAATATGTAGATTGCATTGGGCAGTATAGACATTTTAGTAATATTTGTTCTTCCAATCCATGAGCATAGATTATCTTTCCATTTGTTGGTGTCATCTTCAATTTCTTCCATCTGTGTTTTTTACTTTTCAGAGTAGAGTTCTTTCACCTCTCTAGTTAGGTTTATTTCTAGGTGTCTTATAATTTTTGAAATTGCAAATGGGATTGTTTCTTTAATTTCTCTTTCTGTTGTTTCATTATTGGTGTATAGAAATCTAGATTTCTATATGTTTATTTTCTATCCTTAAACTTTCCTGAATTCATTTATCAGTTCTAGTAATTTTGAGGGTAGTCTTTCAAGTGTTCTATATAAACTGTCATGTCTTCTGCAAATAGAAAAAATTTTACTTCTTCCTTACCAATTTGCATGGGTTTTATTTATTTTTGTTATATGATTGCTGTGGCTAGTACTTCCAGTACTTTGTTGAATAAAAGTGGTGACTGTGGACATCTTGTCTTATTCCTTGATGTTAGGGAAAAGCTCTCAATTTTTCCACATTCAGTATGATGTTCAGTGTGGGGTTTTCATATATGGCCTTTATTAAGTTGAGGTAGGTTTCTTCTAAAACTACTTTTTTGAGGATTTTATGAAGGAATGGATATTGTACTTTGTCAAATACTTTTTCTGCATCTATTGAAGTGAACCATTACTTCATTGATGATTTTCTGTTTAGATAATCTTTTCATTGATATAAGTGAGTTGTTAGAGTCTCCTACTATTTTTGTATTATTATTGATTGGTTCGTTTACATTTGTTATTAACTGTTTTATGTATTTGGGTGCCCCCATGTTGGGTGCATAAATATTTATAATTTTTATATCTTTTTTGTCCTCTTTATGATTATATAGTGCCCTTCCTTTTCTCTTGCTAGTCTTTTTTCTTAAAGTCTGGTTTGGGGAAGGGGGTAAGATGGCCAAGTAGTAGGTGACCCTATTTCGACAGGTCCCCTGAATTGAGCTAGATATCTACCAGACCACTCTAAACACCAATGAAATCAGCCTGAGATGTAAGAATATATATCCAGATCTATACCAACAGAATATCTCTGGCAGTTTGTTTCAAAGTATGAAGCGGGGAACCATGATTCTATGGGCAGATACCAGAAGATAAATGGAAGGGGGAGAGAGCCTCTGGGATCCTGTGCTGCTGGAGTGCAAAAGCCTCCCATGCTGGGGACCAGGCACAGACTCACAGACTGGTAGTGGTGGGGAAAGGACTTTAGGGCAGTCCCTAGACTGAAACCTGGAGCTGCAGGAGTTTGTGTGTGAACTGAGGGCAGCTGGCAGTTTTAGAAGCACAAAAGGGAAAGATGTGCCTGGACCTGGAAGTGAGGGCTGGGAGTGCTGCTATGGGGTGCACAACCCAGGACGCTGTGGTTTTTAGCTGTACAGACAAAAACAAAGACAGTGTGGCCTGGAGTACTTATTGGAAAACAGGCTGCACTCTCTCTTGTTCTGAGACAGAAGTTTGGATATGGTCACTTCTGCTCTGACTCTCAGAAGAAAAGCAGAAAGCTGCCAGGGAAAGCCGCCAGAGAACAAAAGCCCCCCAAAACTGGTGTTCACTGAGCCCATGCCCCCCACAGGGGGCAGAACCACTCTGCCCAAACAGGGTTGCCTAAGTAACGGTGTACTAGGACCCTCCCCCGGAACACAGGCTGAAAGAACAAGAGGCAGACAACCCTAAGGTCCCTATAAAACAGGTGCATTTTGCTGGGGTTCTGATCAATAATTTGGACTCCATACATTCCTTCAACCAACCCTCCACAGAATGACAAAAGGAGGAACCCCCAACACAGGAAAAATCCGGAGACTGTGACCTCTGACAAAGAACTAATGGATATGGATATAAGCAAGATGTCAGAAATAGACTTCAGAGTAACAGTTATGCAGACAATAGCTAGGTTGGAGAAAACCATTGATGACAACATTGATACTCTAAGGGCAATAGTGAGAGCTGATCTGAAAGAACTTAAAAATGCTGTCAATGAGATCCAATCTAATCTAGATTCTCTATCAGCTAGGGCAAATGAGGCAGAATAATGAATAATGATCTAGAAGACAAACTATTGAAAAAGGAGGATCAGGAGGAGTCCTGGATTTGCATCAACATGGATGGGACTGGAGAAGATTATGCTGAGTGAAATAAGTCAAGCAGAGAAAGTCAGTTATTATATGACTTCACTTATTTGTGGAACATAAGGACATTAGGAGAAGGATGGGGGAAATGGAAGGGGGAAAATTGGAGCGAGAGACAAACCATAAGATACTATGGATAGTGAGAAACAAACTGAGGGTTTTAGAGGGGAGGTGGGTGGGGAATGGGTTAGCCTGACGATGGCATTAAGGAGGGCATGGATTGCATGGAGCCCTGGGTATTAAACACAAACAATGAATCATGGAACACTACATCAAAAACGAATGATGTAATGTATGGTAACTAACATAACATACTAAATAAATAAATAAATGAATAAATAAATAAATAAATAAGTCTAGTTTGTCTTAAGTATTGCTACTCTGGCTTTGTTTTGACATCCATTTGTATGATAAACATTTCTCCACTGCCCTCACTTTTTATCTGTAGGTATTTTTTGGTCTGAAATGATTCTCTTGTAGGTAGCATATAGATTAGTCTTATTTTTTATGCATTCTGTGACAGACTAATTACTAATGTAATTAGTCAATTTACATTCTAAGTAATTATTGAAAGATCTATATTTGTTGCCAGTTTGTTACCTTTTGTAGTTGTTTCTGAAGATTTTCTCTCATCATTTCTTGTCTTTCCCTCTTTCCTGATTTGCTGGAAACTTAGAGATATATTTGAATGTATTTTGCTTTATATTTTGCATACTTATTAGTGGTTTTTGATTTGTGGTTATCATTAGGTTTATATATAACATCATCTGCATACAGCAGTCTGTATTATGTTGATAATCATTTAAATTTCAACCCGTTGGGGTGCCTGGGTGGCTCAGTGGGTTAAAGCCTCTGCCTTCAGCTCAGGTCATGATCCCAGGGTTCTGGGATCCAGCTCTGCATTGGGCTCTCTGCTCAGCAGGGAGCCTGCTTCCTCCTCTCTCTCTGCCTGCTTCTCTGCCTACTTGTCATCTCTGTCTGTCAAATGAATAAATAAAATCTTTGAAAAAAATTTCAACCCATTATTACTCTTCTTCCTATGTTTAGGCCTATGGTGTCATATTTCACATTTTTTTATTTTATGAGTTCCTTCACTGATTTTTTTACATAAATATTCAATTTTTTTTTTACTGTTTTTGTGTTTCTTACCTTGATATTGTCTTTGTTCTTTCCTTTCCACTCAATATGTCCCCATTAATATTTCCTGAAGGACTGGTTTTGTGGTCATGAACTCTTTAGTTTTTGTTTGTCTGTGAAACTCTATCCATCTATACTGAGTAATAGCCCTGCTGCATGCAGTATTCTTGGCTGCAGGTATTTTCCATTCAGCATTTTGAATATATCATGCCATGTCTTTCTGCCTTGGAATGTTTCTGCTGAAAAATCCACTGGTAGCCCTCTATGATTTCTTTTGTATGTAATTGTCTTTGGTCTTGCTGCTTTTAATATTTTTTCTTTGTCACTACATTTTACCATTTTATTTTTTTAAATTAATTTTTTATTTAAATTCAGCTAATTAACATAGAGTGTAGTATTAGTTTCAGAAGTAGAGTTCAGTGATTCACCAGTCCATTTTACCATTTTAATTACTTATGTCTTGGTGTGGATCTGCTTTTGTTGATTTTGTTGGGTGTTCTCTGTGTCTCCTGGATCTGGGTATCTGTTTCCTTCCCCAGATTATGGAAGTTTCAGCTATTATTTCTTCAAATAAATTCTCTGTACCCTTTTATCTCTTTTCTTCTGGGACTCCTATAATCAAATGTTATTACACTTGATGGAGTCACTGACTTCCTGAAGTCTATTCAGGTTCTGCATAATTCTTTTTTCTCTTTTGTTCAGCTTGATGATTTTCCATTATTCTGTCTTCTAGGTCATTAATTTGTTGCTCTGCTTCTTCTAGCCTGCTGTTCATTCCATCAAGTGTGTTTCTCATTTTGTTTATTGAGCTCTTTATTTTTGCTACTGAGCTCTTTATTTTTGCTATTTCTGTGTTAAGGGTCTCACTGATGCCTTCCACTCTTTTCTCAAGTCCAGTGAGCATCCCTATGACCATTACTTTGAATTCTTCATCAGGTGTGTTACTTATATTGGTTTCACTTAGATCTCTGGCTTTGGTCTTGTGCTGTTCTTTCTTTCAGGACAAATTTCTCCTTCTCATTTGGTGTTATAACATCTGTGCTTATTTCTGTGTGTAAGGAAAGTCAGCTACTTCTCCTGTTCTTCAGGATAATGGCCTTATGAAGAAGAGGTCCTATAGTGCCCTGCAGTGTAGTGTCCCCTGTTCCTCAGCGTCTGGCATTGCTGGGAGTGTCTCCAGTGTATGTGGTGTGTGCTCTGCTATTGTGTCCTGGTGATGTTGCCCTTCAGGCTAGTCTTCTACAGAGTTTCTCTTTGCTTGTTGTGGGTAGTTTTTGGTCCCTGGACTGAATATGGCAAGTTTTATCTAGGTGTGCTCTGGTCTGCTTGTGAAATGAGACCTGTCACCACTGCTACTTGAACTGAGGCTCTGCAAAACTGGGCTCAGGTGACTCGGTGTTGGCAGTGGATTGGGCTGGTCTTCTAGGGGGAGGATGCCCACCACACTGCAACCTAGGCAAGCATGACTGGGAAGGAGCATGGTGGCGTACAGGGCTTGGTGTAAGCAAGTTAGGTAGCAAGAGTTGGCACTTCACTGTTTCCTACAGGTGGCTCTGTGTTTATGCTGAGTGGTGGGAAGAAAAATGGCACCTACCAATTCCTTTGTTTCTGGAGGGGTCCCTCTGAATGTTGCCTCTCTGGGACACACCCTGAGATGAGCAATTAACCTCCCAACTGTGTGTCTCAAGTGCTCTTCAGATAGTCGTTTCCACGGTGTATGTCACAGGCTGTTTGCCCTGCCTTTTCTCTAAGAGCAGCCCCAGTGTCCTCCCAGCCCTCTAAGACAAGCATACTGACCTTTAAAACTCCAAGCTTTAAGCCCTGTTGGTTGCCAGAACTCATGAAATGTATCCTCACTTTTCAAGCCCATTGTTGTGGGGATTCATCTTCCCTTTGCACTCCCCTTGTGTGATAGTCTGTCTCTGGCCCTTCTCTGCATCCATGGCTCCCTCCCCACCACAGTGGCAAAAATCCATTTCTCTCCCAAGCTATAGTCTCCACATTTCCTATCTTCTTCTCTATCTTTAGTTGTGGAGTTTGTTCTGCTAGTCTTCAGATTTATTTCTGGTATATCGCAGATTATTTGATGGTTATTTAGTTGTATTCATGGGATGAGACAAGCCTAGTATTTTCTTCCTCCTCCACCATCTTCTCCTCTGTATCTTCTTTTCTTGAAGGTTGCTATTTGATGATCCTGACCTTTTCC